>NC_132903.1:1312500-1337500 GCF_037993035.2 Macaca fascicularis
ATTCATTCATTCATTTCTTATCCACCTACCCATCCATTCATCCATCCATTCATTCATCCAACCATCCATCCATCCATTTATTCTTTCATGTACTCATTCATCCATCCAATCATCCCTTCATTCATTCATTCATCCACTCATTCATTCCTTATCCATTTACTCATCTATCCATCCATCCATCCATCCCTCCATCCATTCATCCACTCGTTCATTCACCTGTCTCCATATCCATCCATCCACTCACTAGTGTACTAATCCACTCATTCACTCATTCATTCACTCATTCATTCACCCATCTATTTATGCAACCATCCATTCAACCATCCAACAAACAGTACTGAGGCCATGGTAATCTCTTCTGGTCTCTCATCTACAAAGTCACAGTCCCTACAAGGACCCTGCTCATTCATTCCCTGTGGCTGAGACTGAAGGAGTATCTCCTGTTTCTATTCCACGTGTGGCCACCTGCTGGTCTGTCCCTGTCCTGAGTGCAGGGGTAGTCTCATTCTCCTCCAGCCCCAGAACAGATGAGTGATAAATAAATACCTGGAGACAGAATTCCTCCAACCCTAGGGTAAGAGACTGAGTGTGCTAGAAGTTGCCTGTGTTGGTGCCAAGAGCTTGTGATGGACATGTGGACACTGTAGATGGACAACAGCCCCTTCGCTGACCAGCTGGTGCCTGGGAAGCCTCCAGCTTCACTGAGCTTCAGGTTTCGTTTCTTGCATCTCACCGGGAGGCTGTCTGCAACATGCCCATTTCAACCACTGGCTGAGAGGCTCATGCAGGTGTGCACATAACAGGGCTCCTTGCTGAGAGTGGTTTCCTGGATAGTCCATCAGAGCTACTGTTGCACAACTGCCCCTTGAGGAGGTCATCACAGCTCTGAGTACCAGGAGCTGCCCATCAGCACCGTGTGAACTCAAAGTCTTGCATTCATCCTCATAGGACATCTTCAAAACCACTTTAAACATCCCAGGGAAGCCCAGAGGAGCAAGTGCTTCCAAGAGGCTGGCTCTGGTCTGTGGATTGAGTGTGGATTTGAGTGTCTTTGAATGCGTGTGAGTTTGAGTCTCTTTGAATGAGTGTGGACTTGGGTCTCTTTGAATGTGTGTGAGTTTGAGTGTCTTTGAATCAGTGTGGACTTGAGTTGCTTTGAAAGTGTGTGGGTTTGAGTCTCTGAATGAGTGTAGACTTGAGTCTCTTTGAAAGCATGTGGGTTTGAGTCTCTCTTAATGAGTGTGTACTTGAGTCTCTTTGAATGCATGTGAGTTTGAGTCTCTTTGAGTGAGTGTGGACTTGAGTTTCTTTGAATGAGTGTAGACTTGAGTCTCTTTGAATGAGTGTAGACTTGAGTCTCTTTGAATGAGTGTGGATTTGAGTCTCTTTGAATGTATGTGATTTTGAGTCTCTTTGAATGAGTGTGGACTTGAGTTTCTTTGCATGAGTGTGGATTTCAGTCTCTTTGAAAGCGTGTGGGTTTCAGTCTCTGAGTGTGGATTTGAGTTTCTTTGCATAAGTGTGGACTTGAGTCTCTTTGAATGAGTGTGGATTTCAGTCTCTGAATGAGTGCGGACTTGAGTTTCTTTGCATGAGTGTGGACTTGAGTCTCTTTGCATGAGTGTGGATTTCAGTCTCTTTGAATGAGTGTGGATTTGAGTCTCCTCATTCCTGCACCTTTTCAGTTCCTTTTGTTGCATGGGACAGTATGAATGACGCTCCCCATTGGTCCAGTTTTGCAAGTAAAAATGTCACATGTGGAAGCCAGCATTTAGTCCTCGGGCAGATAAGCAAGTTTGACGAGAATAACCTTACACACAGAGGGGCCCTTGGTCTTGGAAAGGTGGAGAATAAACCCGCCATTTCCCCTGAGACCTGATCTGCACAGGGGATGTCTGCTTAATCTACACATCTGCGGCTTGTAATCACAGAGTCTCTTGAATTCTACTTACTTTATTATAGAAACAAGAGCATGCATACAGCACATCAGGAGATGGAGAAATGGAGGGAAGTGATCCACAGTCCCTTGACCCAGCCCATTCTCTCTCTGAGACCTGGGGGATGGGACATGGTCTTGCTTCTCCTTCCAGATCTCTGGAAGGATCATCTTGTCTTATCTTGCCGGCCTCCCATGCTGTGGTTCAGAATTGCGGGAGATTCTGTTCCAGTGGGGATGCTTGTCTATACCTTGGGCAGTTTGGGGTGTCACAACTGGAGGGGGTGTGTCTGGCGCATGGTGGGTGGAACCCGGGACGATGCTCAATGCCCTATAGTGCAGAGGATAGGCTCAACACACAGAATCCTCCAGCCCTACATGTCAGCAGTGCTGAGGCTGAGATATCCTGCCTGAGAATGAGAGTCTCTGTTAGTGTCTATCTATCTGTCTATACCTATCTATCCTATCTATCATTTATCAATTTATCTACATATCATGTCTATCTCTCTATCTGGCACCTACACCTATGTATTAATCTTCTCTATCTATCATCTATCTATACCTTTCTAGCATTTATCTCTCATCTCTATCATTTATGTCTACCGTTTGACAGTGGTTTCAGCTAGGGGTGATTTTTCTCATCACGGGACACTGGGTAATGTCTGAGGACAGTTCTGGTTGTCGCAGCTGTGGGGGTGGTCCTGGCATCTGCTGGGTGGAGCCAGGGATGCTTCTCAATACCTTACAATGCACAGGACAGCCCCACCACGGAGAATCACCTGGCCCCAAATGTCTACAGTGTTGACGTGGAAAGACCCTGCTTTTAGTATAGAGAATCTCTCTCTCTCTGTCTGTCATCCATCTGTGTATCCATGTATCTACCTATCTAAGTATCTATCTATCTATCTATCTATCTATCCATCTATCTATCTATCTATCTATCTATCTATCTATCTATCTACCATTCTATCTATCTATCTATCTATCTATCTACCATTCTATCTATCTATCTATCTATCATCTATCTGTCTATCTACCATTCTATCTATCTATCTATCTATCTATCTATCTATCTATCTACCATTCTATCTATCTATCTACCATTCTATCTATCTATGTATCTATCATCTATCTATCTACCATTCTATCTATCTATCTACCATTCTATCTATCTATGTATCTATCATCTATCTATCTACCATTCTATCTATCTATCTATCTATCTATCTATCTATCTATCTACCATTCTATCTATCTATCTATCTATCTATCTATCTACCATTCTATCTATCTATCTATCTATCTATCTATCTATCTATCTATCATCTATCTGTCTATCTACCATTCTATCTATCTATCTATCTATCTATCTATCTATCTATCTATCATCTATCTGTCTATCTACCATTCTATCTATCATCATCTCTATCTATCTATCTATCTATCTATCTATCTATCTATCTATCTATCTATCTGTCATCTATCTATTTCTATTATCGATCTGTCTATCTGTCATCTATCTATTTCTATTATTGATCTATCTATCTATCTGTCAGCTATTTCTATTATCTATCTATCTGTCATCTATCTGTCATCTTTCTATTTCTATTATCTATCTATATATCTATCCATCTATCATCAATTTCTATTATCTATCTATCTATCATCTATCTATTTCTATTATCAATCTATCTATCCATCCATCCATCCATCTATGTATCTATCATCTATTATCTATCTATCTATCATCTATCTATCTATCATCTATTTCTATTATCGATCTATCTATCGATCTAGCTATCTATCTATTATCACCTCTATCTATCTATCTATCTATCTATCTATCTATCTATCTGTCAATCTATTATCACCATTATCTATCTATTATCTATTTATATATCTATTATCACCATTATCTATCTATCTATCTATCATCAATTTCTATTATCTATCTATCTATCATCTATCTATTTCTATTATCAATCTATCTATCCATCCATCCATCTATGTATCTATCATCTATTATCTATCTATCTATCTATCTATCATCTATCTATCTATCATCTATTTCTATTATCGATCTATCTATCGATCTATCTATCTATCTATTATCACCTCTATCTATCTATCTATCTATCTATCTATCTATCTATCTATCTATCTGTCAATCAATCTATCTATTATCACCATTATCTATCTATCTATTTCTATTATCTATCTATTTATATATCTATTATCACCATTATCTATCTATCTCTCTATCTATCTATATTTATGCATGCATGTATCTGTGTATCTGTCTATCCTATCTATCTCTCATCTATCTATGTATCTGTCTAATCTATCATCTATCTAATCTATGCATCTATCTATGTATCTATCTAATCTATTTATCCATGTATGCATGTATCTATCTAATCTATTTTGTAAGTATGTATCTAATTTACGTATGTATGTATCCTATTTTATCTATCTCTATTATCAATCTATCTCTCTATCATCACCGTTATCTATCTGCATGTAGGTACGTATGTATGTATGTATGAATCTATCCATCCTATGTATCTCTCATCTATCTACATATCTCTCTAATCTATCATCTATCTAATCTATGCATCCATCTATGTATGTATGTGCCTATCTATCTATCCTTGTATGTATCTATCTAATTTACATATGTATGAATGTATGTACGTATCTATCTAGCTATCTAATTTATGTATGTATCTATTTTCAATTCTCTCTGTCATCTATCTACCTATCTATCTATCATCTCTCTAGCTATCATCTATCATTTATCTATCTAATTTGTCTCTCATCTATCTTTAAGACAGTGTTAGATAAGCAGGTGATTTTGCTACCTGGAGATATTGAGTAATATCTGGAGACATTTCTAATAGTTACAACTGTGGGTGCTCCTGGCACCTTGTGGCTGGAGCCCACGGACACTGCTCAACACCCTACAGTCCCCAGGATGGCCCCACCACAGGGAATCCCCCCCTCAAATGTCACTAGTGCCCCAGCAGACAGCCTGTGTCTTTTGTGTCTCACAATTGGTTCCACCCCAAGAACTGTCCTTGTCCCCGTCTTCCTGCACGCTCTCTCCCTCAGGGATCCCCCTGCTCACAGAGTCTCCCATAAACAATGTCCAGGCTCCCCTCACAGCCTGATGGCACCCAGCCCGAGGGGTCCACATGCTCAGCCCACCCCCAGCTCATGAACTCCTGGGGAGCCTGGACAGTGTATTGTCACTCTGCCAACTCATCATCTGAAACCAACACAACCTGGCACCTGCCACCTGCTTCTGTCTGTGCCACTCCCTTCCCAGCCATAGAGAGTCTCCTGGGATTCATCCCTCCCATGGAGCCCTCCTTGGCCAGAAAATCACACATTCTGCTTCCACAACGTCCCTCTGCTCAGGGCACCAGCACCTTTTCCCTGGAGCAGAGCAATCTGCCCAAAAGCGTCAATGCAGCCTTCGAGGTCCCAGCCCGGCTCAGGGGCATGAGAAAACGCTCAACATCAGGAAAGATCAGGGAAATGCAAATCAAAACCACAGTGCGATACCACCCCACTCCTGCAAGAATGGCCCTAATCAAAACATAAAAAAATTACAGATGTTGGCGTGGATGTGGTGAACAGGGAACACGTCTACACTGCTGGTGGGAATGTAAACTAGTACAGCCAGTATGGAAGACAGTGTGGAGATTCCTTAAACAGCTACATGTAGCACTACCATGTGATCCAGCAGTCCCACTATTGGCTATCGACCCAGAGGAAAGTACTCATTATACGAAAAAGATACTTGCACACGCATGGTTATAGCAGCACAATTAGCAACTGCAAAAATGTGGAGCCAGCCCAAACGCCCATGGATCAACAAGTGGATAAAGAAGCTGTGCTATATTTATATATACAAATGCCGGCACTGACACAAACACACATATATAGTCATATAGATGTGTGCCATATGCATACATATATGTATATAGATATACAAACATATGCATATGTACATATATGTGTAGGTAATACATATGTGTGTATATATGCACATGTTTACAGGCATATATGTGTATATACACACATGCACATACACATATATGTATACATACACACAGACATACATGTGTACATGTGTATATATACACATATACATATACACACACAAACGTGTACATATGTATACATACACATGTACATATACACATATGTGTTTGCATGTATATATGCACACATATGGGTGTATGTGTATATATGTGTGCATATACATATATGTATACATACATATATACATCATATATGTGTGTATATATGTGTGTATGTGTATACATATGTGTATACATACATGTATGCATTGTATATGTGTGTACATGCGTGTGTACATCATACATGTGTGTACATGCGTGTATACATCATATATGTGTGTACATGCGTATATACACCATATATGTGTACATGCATATATACATCATACATGCGTGCATGCGTATATACATATACGCACATATGTGTATATACATGTACTCACATATGTGTATATATATAGACGTGTGTGCATATATACACACATATATATGATGGAATACTACTCAGTCATGAAAAAGAACGGCATTTGCAGCCACCTGGATGAGATTGGAGACCATTATTCTAAGTGAAGTAACTCAGGAATGGAAAACCAAACATCGTATGTTCTCACTCATAAGTGAGAGCTAAGCTATGAGGATGCAAAGGCATAAAAGAATGACACAATGGCCGGGCGCGGTGGCTCACACCTGTCATCCCAGCACTTTGGGAGGCCAAGGCGGGCAGATCACAAGGTCAGGATTTCGAGACCAGCCTGGCCAACATGGTAAAACCCCATCTCTACTAAAAATACAAAAATTATCCGGTCAAGGTGGCACATGCTTGTAATCCCAGCTACTCAGGAGGAGGCTGAGGCAGGAGAATCGCTTGAATCTGGGAGGAGGAGGTTGCAGTAAGCCGAGATTGTGCCACTGCACTCCAGCCTGGGCAACAGAGTGAAACTCCACCTCAAAAAAAAAAAAGAAAACAAAGAAAAAAAAAGAATGACACAATGGACTTTGGGAACTCCAGGGCAAAGAGTGGGAAGAGGATGAGGGATAAAAGGTCACAAATTGGGTTCAGTGTATACCGCTCAGGTGATGGATACTCCAAAATCTCACACATCACCACTAAAGAACGTACTCGTGTAACCAAATAGCACCTGTTTCCCCAAAACCTATAGAAGTAAAAAGTGTAAAACTAACCAACAAAAACACATATCGACTTCTGAAAAAATTTTCTGAAGACTGCTTTCTTGAGGCAATAAAAGAGATTGTTGGAGCCATAAATAATATATATGTATATGTTATATATTTATATATTTATTATTTAAATATATTATATATTATGTTTTATTTATGTTATATATTTATATATTTATTATTTAAATATATTACATATTATTCTTATTTATATGATATATATTTATGTATTTATTATTTAAATATATTATATATTATTTAAATATTATATATTTTTATAATTTAAATATATTATATATTTATATATTATTTGTATTTATATGGTATATCTATTTATTATTTAAACATATTATATATTTATATTTTTATTTATATATTATATATTTATTATTTAAATATATATTTATATATTTTTATTTATATATCATATATTTATATATTATATATTTATATATTTATTATTTAAATAGATTATATATGATTTATTATGCATATATCTTATATTTTTATATTATTTATATATTACATATTTATATATTATTTATATATTATATATTTATGTATTTATTATTTAATTAGATTATATATTTATATATTATTTATTATTTTCATATTATATAGTTATATATTTATTATTTAAATAGATTATATATTTATATATTATTTATTATTTACATATTATATATTCATATATTTATTATTTAAATAGGTTATATATTTATATATTATTTATTATTTTCATATTATATGTTTATATATTTATTATTTTCATATTATATATTTATATATTATTTATTATTTTCATATTATATATTTATATGTTATTTATTATTTTTATATTATATATGTATATATTTATTATTTAAATATATTATATATTTACATATTATTTATTATTTATATATTATATATTTACATATACTATATATTTATTTATATATTATTTATATATTACATAATTATATATAATATACACACACACACACACACAGATATATCTGTTGCTTTGTCCTAAATGAACACAGATCCTGCGTCCCTGGGGAGCGACAGTGTGAGCTGCAGAACCGTCCCTGGAGTTCCCTGAGCTCAGTGCAGTCCTTGGGGGTAATCTTGGGGGCACCCATCCCGCCCACCCTCTTTCTGTACCTTCTGCAGGGGGTCGTGTGTCTCCCAGGGGCCGTGCAGAAACTCCTAGCCCGAGAGAGGTAGAGCAGGGAGCCAGGTGGACACTGGGATCCTTGGACCCTGCTCCGCCCACCTCAGTGCCTCCAGGGACAGAAGAGGGGCTGTGGGAGGGAGGTTGGGGACCCTGCCCAGGCCCAGCCAACGAGGAGGTGCTGATGGAGAGGCAGGGCTGGAGGACAGGGCAGCAGGAGAGAGACTCAGACAAGAGGGGGCCATCTGCCCAGGCCAGGGGCCTCTCCAAGTCCAGACCTGTACATATTCACCACTGGCAATAGCTACTCTGCTGTTATCAACCCTAAGCCATCACTTCTCCCCCAGAACCTTAAGTGGCAAACCCAGAAATGCAGTGTGGGTAGCACTGGAGGGAGGGAGGGTCTCTGTGGTTCTCCCAGGGGACCTCATCTCTCCCACCCACCCCAAGCTTGGTCCATGTTAGTGGCGCAGCCAGGTGGGGACCTGGCAGAAGGCATCTGAAACGCACTTGCTTTTACAAAGACAGGGTTGCCTACCGTCCGATGAGTCCCATGCATCCCTCTCTCAGCCTCTGACCTCATTGTCCCCCTGGGGGTGGGGGACGCCCATATTTGGAAAAGGGGCAGCGTCCTGGTGCACGCAGGACACTGGCATCTGTGTGACAGTGCCCAAGTGAAACTACTGTTTTTGCAACGTGGGATAATTTCCTTTTTTTTTTTGGAGACAGAGTCTCACTCTGTCACCCAGGCTGGAGTGCAGTGGCGCGATCTTGGATCTTGGGCTCCCCGCAACCTCCGTCTCCCAGGTTCAGGTGATTCTGCTGCCTCAGCGTCCCGAGTAGCTGGGAGGACAGGTGGGCACCACCGCACCCGCCTAATTTTTATAGTTTTAGTAGAGACGGGGTTTTACTATGTCGGCCAGGCTGGTCTCGAACCCCTGACCTCAAGTGATCCGTCCACCTTGGCCTCCCAAAGTGCTGGGATTACAGGCGTGTGTCACCGCCATAAAAAAATATATATATAATATATATTATATATTTTTAATATATTATATGTTATATATAATATATATTTATATATGTTATATATATTTATATATTATAAATTATATATATTATATTATATATATTTATATATGATATATTTATATATCTTATATATTTATATATGATATATTTATATATCTTATATATTTATATATGATATATTTATATATGATATATTTATATATCTTATATATTTATATATAAGATTTTTTTTTTTTTTTTTTTTTTTTGAGATGGAGTCTCGCTCTGTCGCCCAGGCTGGAGTGCAGTGGCCACATCTCAGCTCACTGCAAGCTCCGCCTCCCGGGTCTACGCCATTCTCCTGCCTCAGCCTCCCGAGTAGCTGGGACTACAGGCGCCCGCCACCTCACCCGGCTAGTTTTTTGTATTTTTTAGTAGAGACGGGGTTTTACCGTATTAGCCAGGCTGGTCTCGATCTCCTGACCTTGTGATCCGCCCGTCTCGGCCTCCCAAAGTGCTGGGATTACAGGCTTGAGCCACCGCGCCCGGCCATATATAAGATATTTATATATCATATATAATATATTATATATCTTATATATTTATATGCTATATATTTATATATTATGTTATATATTTATATATATTATATATTTATATATCTTATATATTTATAATATATATTTATATATCTTATATATTTATAATATATATTTATATATTATATATTTATAATATATATTATATATCTTATATATTTATATTATATATATTTATATATAATATATATTTATATTTATATATCATATATCATATATCATATATTTATATATAATAATATATTTCTGTATTTTATATATTATATATTATGTATATTTATATATATTTTATATACACACACACACATGCTACTATCTGGTGCTGCTTGCCAAAGTCAAGTGGGCTATGCAAGGAGGAACAGAGCAGGAAGGAGAGATTGGACGGCGTGGTCAGATGCACCTGCTTTGTCAGGGGTTTCAGCTCCTTGGTGCTTTTTACTCAGGGGCCTCGCGTTTCCGCGTGCGCATTCACCTTACGGAAACATAACAACATGGGAAGAAACAACCACACACACACACACACACACACACCAAAAAAAACCCTTTTCTTTTTGGGAACAGAGCCGCGTGACCACGGTTCCTCTTCATAGAAACGTGACATACGGTGCCACAGCAGCAGCACTTGTGTGTGTGGCCGGGAATTCCCAGATCTCCCTCGACCAGGTCTGCGCGTGGGGACTTGGCTTTTCCCAGCTTTTTAGTGACGGATCTGAAAAAGCCCAAGGAATCAGGGTTTCTAAGTGGACCTGTGCAAACGAGGACTGAGGGGGCGGTGAGACCCGGGTCTGGGGTCTCCCTGGCACCGAGGGGGTGGCGAGGGGCCACCACGCTCATCCAGGCACCCACAGGGCTTTCAGACCCATTGACTTGATGCCTACTGTTCCATTATGGGAACGCTAAGCATTCGGGAGTTATTTATAGCCCACAGCTCAAGGTCATTGCCAAGGTCAGATTGCAAACATTCAAGAAACTGCAACCTCCGGCATAAATGAGTTACGAGCGGCAGCCCCAGCTGCTTACCCTCTCTCAGGTTAACCTCAACAGAGTTGCATTTCACGGAATGAGTTTTTTTTATGTATTTATTTATGTATTTTTTTGAGACGGAGTCTCGCTCTGTGGCCCAGGCTGGAGTGCGGTGGTGCGATCTCGGCTCACTGCAAGCTCCGCCTCCCGGGTTCATGCCATTCTCCTGCCTCAGCCTCCCGAGTAGCTGGGACTACAGGCGCCCACCACTGCACCTGGCTAATTTTTTAAATGTATTTTTTTAGTAGAGATGGGATTTCACCTTGTTAGCCAGGATGGTCTCGATCTCCTGACCTCGTGATCCGCCCGCCTCGGCCTCCCAAAGTTCATGGAATGAGTTTTTAAAGGAAAGGTGGTTTGCATCCCTGGAAAATGTGAGCATTTCCCCGCTAAGCGGTTCTGCAAAGTCTCCTTCGCAGGGAATTTGCAGATTTGCACACCTGGTCTCCTCTAGCGTGAGAAGAATATACTTCATGGGGTTTGCACCGTCTTCCCCCATGTTCTCACCCCACACAGACCCTCCCAGCGACCCTCTCGTCTCCCTTGACAACACAGAACAAGAAGAAACGGCCAGCCCGGCAGCTCACCCGTGCAGAAGCAGCGGCAGAAGGAGCAGGTGAGAGTTCAGAGGTTCTCCAGGTAACGGAATCCAACGCGTAAGTCGACGGCCGTGGGCCTCAGAGCCCAGGACTCAGAGGGTCAGCCACCAGCTTGCAAGCCCTGGCCACCCAGAGTGCTTAAGAAAGTGCTTGCTGGTGGCAGACAGCTGCCCTTCCAGTTCCATCTCTCCAGCAAACGTTGCAAGGGTAGCCTCCCCGCTGGGTGGCCCGCCGGCTGGCACGATCATCTCCAAATGCAAATTCTGCAAACTCCACCTCCGAGCGGACAACCACGGTTACGACTCAGGCTTAGGTGGAAAGGAAGCCTGTTGTGAAATTTCCTGTGTAACTGTCTGAACCCTGGTGTGCAGGGCTGAGCTCATCGCTCAGTCTCTGGGCGGCACCGTTAACCGCCCACCTCCCTATCACTGGCTCCCAGGGGGCCCCACTCGAAGAAAACCCTGAGAATTTTCTAGAGAGGAAAAGAGGGAGAATGATTTTCCTCGACGTTGTCACCAGCGGCAAAGTGCCGTGGCATTCCCCAGAACAGATTCCTATTTCTTCTGAAATTAAAACAAAGCCAAACCACCCCCCCCCCAAAAAAAAAACCCAGAACACGTTTCCTTTTAGATTCTAAAGCTGTGCGAATTGCGACGTCTTGGTACACGGCCAGACTGTGACAAGCCAACAGACCTTGGGCACTGATCATTCCGGCTCTGACACTGGGTCACGGACGGGAGAGGTTCATACCCTCAACATCCCCTGAGGATTGGTAGGTTTCACGACTGAGGACCAGGTTCCCGAGTTCCGGCATCCTTGCTTGTGATGAGCGATGGTGGGCTGTTGTCATTCGTGCGAGGAGGAGGTTGAGACGGAAGGATCTGTCACCCCGAAAGAATGAGTGAATATTGAACCACGGCTCAGGGAAAAGACAGGGTACAAACCCTCAAGCCAGCCTGGGTGTGGGGGCTCATGCCTGTAATCCCAGCACTTTGGGGGGCCAAGGGAGGTGGATCACTTGAGGTCAGGAGTTCGAGACCAGCCTGGCCAACATAGCGAAATCCCGTCCCCTACTAAAAATACAAAAATTAGCTGGGCATGGTGGTGGACGCCTGTAATCCCAGCTACTGGGGAGGCTGAGGCAGGAGAATCGTGTGAACCCGGGAGGTGGAGGTTGCAGTGAGCCGAGATGGCACCACCGCGCTCCAGCCTGGGCGACGAGAGCGAAACTCTGTCTCAAAAACAAACAAATAAATAAATAAATAAAAATAATAAGAATAATAAAACGGAGTGCATAGACACCACAGAATAGTACAAAGCCATGAAAAAGAATGAAACGATGTCCTTTGCAGAAACTTGGATCCAGCCGGAGGCCATTCTCCAAAGCGAATTAATACAGAGACACAAAGCCAAATGCCGCATGTTCTCACTTATAAGCAGGAGGTAAACATGGGGTCCTCATGGACATAAAGAAGAGAACAACAGACCAGGCGCGGTGGTTCATGCCTGTCATCCCAGCAGTGCGGGAGGCCTAGGTGGCTGGATCACCTGAGGTCAGGAGTTCGAGACCAGCCTGGCCAACATACTGAAACCCCGTCTCTACTAAAAATACAAAAATTAGCCGGGCATGGTCACAGACACCTGTAATTTCAGCTACTTGGGAGGCTGAGGCAGTGGAATCGCTTGAACCCGGGAAGCAGAGGTTGCAGTCTCTACTAAAAGTACAAAAACTAGCTGGGCGTGGTGGTGGATGCCTGTAATTCCTGCTACTCGGGGGGCTGAGGCAGGAGAATCGTTTGAACCTGGGAGGCGGAGGTTGCAGTGAGCCGAGATTGCACCACTGCACTCCAGCCTGGGCGACAAGAGCGAAAACTCTATCTAGAAAGAAAGAAAGAAAGAAAGAAAGAAAGAAAGAAAGAAAGAAAGAAAGAAAGAAAGAAAGAAAGAAAGAAAGAAAGAAAGAAAGAAAGAAAGAAAGAAAGAAAGAAAGAAAGAAAGAAAGAAAGAAAGAAAGAGAGAGAGAGAGAAAGAGAGAAAGAGAGAAAGAAGGAAAGAGAGAAAAGAAAGAAAGAAAAAAAGAAAGAAAGAAAGAAAGAAAGAAAGAAAGAAAGAAAGAAAGAAAGAAAAGAAAGAAAGAAAGAAAGAAAGAAAGAAAGAAAGAAAGAAAGAAAGAAAGAAAGAAAGGAAGGAAGGAAGGAAGGAAGAAAGAAAAGAGAAAAGATGGGAACAAGAGGCATTACAGACTCCTAGACAGGGGAGGGAGGGAGATGAAGGGCTGAAAAACTACGTACTGGGTGCTAAGCTAAGTAGCTAGGTCATGAGATCATTCATACCCAAAGTCTCAGCATCACACAATATGCCTTTGTAAGAAACCTGCACATGTACCCCCGGAATCTAAAATAAAACAAAGGCCGGGCACGGTGGCTCACGCCTATAAACCCAGGACTTTGGAAGGCCGAGGCGGGCAGATCACCTGAGGTCAGGAGTTCGAGACCAGCCTGGCCAACATGGTGAAACCCCATCTCTACAAAATACAAAAATTAGCCGGGCACAGACATGGTGAAACCCCATCTCTACAAAATACAAAAAAATTAGCCGGGCGAGGTGGCGGCGCCTGTAGTCCCAGCTACTCAGCAGGCTGAGGCAGGAGAATGGCGTGAACCCGGGGGGCGGAGGTTGCAGTGAGCTGAGATCGCGCCCCTGCACTCCAGCCTGGGAAACAGAGCGAGACTCTGTCTCAACAACAAGAAAATTAAAGATGTGATCTCGAAAACAATATGTTGATAAAAGGCTAAAAGTAATGAAAAAGTAAAGACAACTGTAATTGAATAGATAGAATATTATTATTATTATTATTATTATTATTATTATTATTTTCTGAGGCACAGTCTTGCTCTGTCGCCCAGGCTGGGGTGCAGTGGTGCCATCTCAGCTCACTGTAACCTCCGCCTTCCGGGTTCAAGCAATTCTCCTGCCTCAGCCTCCCAAGTAGCTGGGATTACACACGCACACCACCACACCCGGCTAACTTTTTGTATTTTTAGTATAGATGGGGTTTCGTTATGTTGGCCAGGCTGGTCTCGATCTCCTGACCTCGTGATCCGTCTGCCTTGGTCTCCCAAAGTACTAGGATTACAGGCGTGAGCCACTGCACCTAGTTCCCTGTTTTTTGTTTTTTTTTTTGTTTGTTTGTTTGTTTGTTTTCAGGAGCAGGTGTATTCGGGCAATACATGGGATGCTCATCTTAACATTTTATCATTGGTTGGCTTTTTTTAATTGTCTTTTTTTTGAGACAGAGTTTCACTCTTGTCGTCCAGGCTGGAGTGCAGTGGCGCGATCTCGGCTCTCTGCAACCTCCGCCTCCCAGGTTGAAGCCATTCTCCTGCCTCAGCCTCCTGAGTAGCTGGGATTACACATGCCCGCCACCACGTCTGGCTAATTTTTTGTATTTTTAGTAGAGACGGGGTTTCATCATGTTGGCCAGGCTGGTCTCGATCTCCTGACCTTGTGATCCACCCGCCTCGGCCTCCCAAAGTGCTGGGATTACAGGCGTGAGCCACCGCACCCGGTTCCCTGTTATTATTTTTCAGGAGCAGGTGTGTTTTGCCAACACATGGGATGCCCATTTTAACATTTTATTTTTCGGTGGCATTTTTCATTAATTTCAGGTTCGAGTCAGAGAGAAGAAAGGAAATCTACAGTGAAATCTCATCTCTACTAAAATACAAAAAGGTCGCCAGGTGTAGTGGCGCAGGCCTGTCATCCCAGCACTTTGGGAGGCTGAGGTGGGAGGATCACTTGAGGTCAGGAGTTCGAAACCAGCCTGGCCAACATGGCAAAACCCCGCCTCTACTAAAAATACAAAAATTAGCCGGGCGTGGTGGCGGGCACCTGTAATCCCAGCTATTCGGGAGGCCGAGGCAGGAGAATGGCGTAACCGCGGGAGGCGGAGCTTGCAGTGAGCCAGGATCGCGCCACTGCACTCCAGCCTAGGCGACAAGAGTGAAAACTCCATCTCAGAAAAAAAAAAAGGTGATAACAACAGGTATTGGAGACTCCTAGAAAGGGGAGGGAGGGAGAAAAACGGCTGAAAAACTACCTTTTGGGTGCTAAGCTCAGTAACTAAGTCATAGATAGATATTCATACCCAAAATCTCAGCATCACACAATATGTCTTGTAACAAACCTGCGTATGCATCCCCAGAATCTAAAATAAAATAAAGGCCGGGAGTGGTGGCTCATGTCTGTAATCCCAGGACTTTGGGTGGCCCACGTGCGCAGATTTCCCAAAGTCAGGAGTTCGAGACCAGCCTGGCCGACATGGTGAAATCCTGTCTCTACTAAAAATACACAGATTAGCCAGGTGTGGTCACGGACACCTGTAATCTCAGCTACTCGGGAGGCTGAGGCAGGAGAATCGCTTGAACCCTGGGAGCAGAGGTTGCAGTCTCTACTAAAAGTGCAAAAATTAGCTGGGCGTGGTGGCAGGTGTCTGTTGTCCCAGCTACTCAGGAGGCTGAGGCAGGAGAATGGCGGGAACCCGGGAGGCGGGGCTTGCAGTGAGCCGAGATTGCACCACTGCACTCCAGCCTGGGCGACAGAGTGAGACTCCGTCTCAAAACAAAGATTTCTCTTGACTTTCCCCATCTTATAACGTAGGCTACAAAGATAGTTTAGAGTATGGAGCCAGGGGGTGTTTTGTTTGGTCAAGAGTACGTGCAAGCCCAGAGAACACTTAGCAAAAGATGTGAATTCTCTCGTAACAGATTGATGACACGTTTTACCAAACTTCAGAGTAAATGCTAAATATCAGTTAACCCAATAGCAACTTAAAAGGAAAAAGTATGTGAGTCGGGTGAAAACTTCCAATGGTTAATGTCCTAAAGACAAGTTTCTTATTTGTGAATGTGCATGATATAATTTTGCGGCATAAAATTTTAAAAAATAAAATTGTTTACCCCCCCAAAAACAGATATATCGTTACATGAGTTAGTGTTCTCCAGAGAAAAGCACCAATAGAATATATTTTTATATATACATAAGAGATCCATTTTTATCTGGGCGTGCAAGGTTTATAAATATAAATATATGTGTTTTATTGTCTATATCTTTAGGTAGGTGAGGACATAGGCAAATATATTTCTTTTATATAATTTATAAATATTTCTATATTCTATACATATTTACATATTTATCAATACACACATATGTATTTTAACAACTCTATAATATATGAGACTTCTTGGAGGAAATAAACTCATAATATCACGGAGATTGAGGTGTCCCGCAATCTGCTGTGTGAAAAGCTGGAGACCTGGAAGAGCCAAGGGTGTGAATTCCAGTCTGAGTCTGAATTTCTACCCAGAAGAGCCAAGAGTATGAGCTCCCGTCTGAGTCTGAAGGCCTGAGACCCAGGACAGCGGAGGGTGTGAGCTCCAGGCCGAAGGCCTGAGACCCAGGACAGCGGAGGGTGTGAGCTCCAGGCCGAAGGCCTGAGACCCAGGACAGCGGAGGGTGGGAGCTCCAGGCCGAAGGCCTGAGACCCAGGACAGCGGAGGGTGGGAGCTCCAGGCCGAAGGCCTGAGACCCAGGACAGCGGAGGGTGGGAGCTCCAGGCCGAAGGCCTGAGACCCAGGACAGCGGAGGGTGGGAGCTCCAGGCCGAAGGCCTGAGACCCAGGACAGCGGAGGGTGGGAGCTCCAGGCCGAAGGCCTGAGACCCAGGACAGCGGAGGGTGGGAGCTCCAGGCCGAAGGCCTGAGACCCAGGACAGCGGAGGGTGGGAGCTCCAGGCCGAAGGCCTGAGACCCAGGACAGCGGAGGGTGGGAGCTCCAGGCCGAAGGCCTGAGACCCAGGACAGCGGAGGGTGGGAGCTCCAGCCGAAGGCCTGAGACCCAGGACAGCGGAGGGTGGGAGCTCCAGGCCGAAGGCCTGAGACCCAGGACAGCGGAGGGTGTGAGCTCCAGGCCGAAGGCCTGAGACCCAGAACAGCGGAGGGTGTGAGTTCCAGGCTGAAGGCCTGAGACCCAGGACAGCTGAGGGTGTGAGTTCCAGGCTGAAGGCCTAGGGAGACCAATGTCAGAGCCGAAAACCCAGTAGGCAGGAGGAATTCCCTCTTAGTTTCTGGCACAACGGCTGTGCGTAGCTGTCCACCTGCTTGACCTCTCTGTGGGGCAGCTACAGACCCTCAGGCCGGGTGCTACAGACCGATGTTGATAGCTCAGGCTCATATCTGCATCTCGTGGGGACCATGCGTCATGTTTTGTGAGTCCGGGTTGCAGGTTGCAGGGAAGAATGTGCTCATCTCTCTGACATGGCGTTTGAAGGTGTCTGAGCCGATCTGAGCTTGATCTGAGGACGCCGGCTGAACCCCGGTGGGTTTAGTGACTGCCGTGAGAGGTCATTTGGGGCTGTTTCTCTGAAGGAAACCAGGAACAGGATGCGTTCATGTCCCGGGAGAGCTGAGGGCCTGATGTTGAGAGTGGAACGGAAAACTGACGGGCCCTGGAGGAAGAGAGGGACAGAAATAGCAGCCCCGGCCAGGTCCCCACGTCTGCCCTGGGAAACCAGGCTGTTGGCAGCTGCCCTCACAAGGTGCTCACGCAAGGGACAGACGGACAAGGCGGCCTGGAGCTGCGGTGGGGTCCGAGCCATTGTATCAGCTTCTCTGCTGCATACGCAACGTTTCGGGGCTGAGCACACCGTGAAGTTTTCGGGGGCTGTTCACCCAGGCCTGGGAGGCCTAGACCGTCCCAGAAATAGAATGCCAGTCCTGAAATCCAAGCACATCCGTGCAGGCCAGGTGTGGAGACGTGATTCTATCTGCAGCCGTTGGTTTAGGGATGGGGAGGATATTGAATGCTGCTTCCCATACGCCCTTTAAAATAATTGCAGGTTCGTGCTCTGAAGGTGAGAAAGGAAGCTTATTTGCTAATAGGGTCTTTGAAGATACGAGGAAGGTTAGGATGTGGAGGGCTGTAGTCTCAACTCTTCCTGCAACACACCCTGAGCAAAATCCTGGGTGTCGGCCGGGAGCGGTGGCTCATGCTTGTCATCCCAGCACTTTGGGAGGCCGACGTGGGTGGATCACTTGAGGTCAGGAGTTTGAGACCAGCCTGACCAACATGGCGAAACCCTGTCTCTACTAAAAATACAACAGTTAGTCCTGTGTGGTGCTGTGCACCTGTCATCCCAGCTACTCGGGAGGCTGAGGCAGGAGAATGACTTGAACCCAGGAGGCGGAGGTTGCAGTGAGCCGAGATCGTGCCATTGCACTCCAGCCTGGGCGACAGAGTGAAACTTAGACTCAGGAAAAGAAAAGAAAAAAAAATGCTGGGTGTGGTGGCTCACACATGTCATCCCAGCACTTTGGGAGGTCGAGGCAGGTGGATCACGAGCTCAGGAGTTCGAGATCAGCCTGACAAACATGGTGAAACTCCGTCTCTACTAAAAATACAAAAATTAACCAAATGTGGTGTCACGTGCCTGTCATCCCAGCTATTCGGGAGGCTGAGGCAGGAGGATCCCTTGAACCCGGGAGGCGGAGGTTGCAGTGAACCCAGATCACGCCATTGCACCCCAGCCTGGGCAACAAGAGTGAAACTCCATCTCAAAAAAACAAAACAAAGCAAAACAAAAAAAGATGCTGGGCATGGATGGAGACGGGGAATACAAAGCAAAGAGAAAGAAGAGAACACAGCATGAATGGGGTCTAAAGAACCACCCAAGGGTCCATCATGCTGAGACCTTTGAGGGATCGTGTGGGACCTGCCTCAGAGCCATCCCTCGGAGACAAGTGAAGGATGGACATCGTGGGCTGAGCTGGTTTCCTGTGAACCAGGGGCAGCAGAGGAGATGGATGTGACTGTGTGTGGCCTGTCGGGCGCCACGCTGCAGGTCACCCTGGGGGTGTTTGGGGGACGCAGGTCTCACCGAGCCTCTGGGATCGTTGTCTTAGGAGATGAATTCTTACCCTTCCGTGTGCACCATCATCCTCTTAACCTTGCAGGATTGAGGGCCAAGCCTATTGTAGCGAAAGGCTGGTGGCTGCTTGCGGGATGAGAGGCCAAGTGTATTTTGGGGGTATGATGCTTCGGAGCCGTTCCTGGTCTGAGTGAGGTGGTATCGGTCGCTGACAGTTACCGGGCTCTGATGTGCCAGCTGGATGCACGGCCTTTTTGTCATCAAAAAACGCTCGTGTTACAAGGACATTCGGGGCCGGGCATGGTGGCTCGTGCCTGTAATCCCAGCACTTTCGGAGGCCGAGGGGAGGTGGGGGATCACTTAAGGTCAGGAGTTCGAGACCAGCCTGACCAACATGGTGAAACCCCATCTCTACTAAAAATACAAAAAATTGGCCAGGCGCGGTGGCTCAACCCTGTAATCCCAGCACTTTGGGAGGCCGAGGCGGGCGGATCACGAGGTCAGGAGATCAAGACCATCCTGGCTAACCCGGTGAAATCCCGTCTCTATTAAAAAAATACAAAAAACTAGCCGGGCGAGGTGGCAGGCGCCTGTAGTCCCAGCTACTCGGGAGGCTGAGGCAGGAGAATGGTGGGAACCAGGGAGGCGGAGCTTGCAGTGAGCTGAGATCCGGCCACTGCACTCCAGCCTGGGCGACAGAGCGAGACTCTGTCTCAAAAAAAAAAAAAGCACAAAAAATTAGCCAGGCACTGGGGCGGGCGCCCGTAACCCCAGCTGCTTGAGAAGCTGAGGTGAGAGAATTGCTTGAACCTGGGAGGTGGAGGTTGCAGTGAGCCAAGATCATGCCATTGCACTCCAGCCTAGGCAACAAGAGCACGACTCTGTCTCAAAAAAACCAAAACAAAAAACAAAAACAAAAAAAGGCCAGGCACAGTGGCTCATGCCTGTAATCCCAGCACTTTGGGAGGCCGAGATGGGTAGATCACCTGAGATCAGGAGTTTGAGACCTGCCTGACCAGCATGATGAAACCCCGTCTCTACTAAGAATACAAAAATTAGCCAGGTGCGGTGGCATGCACCTGTAACCCCAGCTACTCGGGAGGCTGAGGCAGAATAATCACTTGAACCTGTGAGGCGGAGGTTGCAGAGAGCCCCAAGATGACACAACTGCACTCCAGCCTGAATGACAGAGTGAGACTCTGTCTCAAAAAAATAAAATAAAATAAAAATCACTCGGAATGGTTATGCCATTGGCCCAAAGGCCTGGTGGATCTCAAAGTCTGTTTCCTTCTAATGGCATGATTTCCTTTCTCACGACAGATTCCATTCCAAGGTCCCACGGAACCCCAGCCTGGCATTCCGTATCTCTTTCCTGGGATGGGGGTTCTGAGCCTGCCGTGTTAGTCCGTGGTCACCCTGCTATAAAGATTGGCCTGAGACTGGGTAATTGATAAAGGAAAGAGGCCGCGTTGACTCACAGGTCCACATGGCTGAGGAGGGCCTCAGCAAACTTACAGTCATGGCGGAGGGCGAACGGGAAGCAGGCACCTTCTTCATAAGGTGGCAGCAGAGAGAGAGCGTGTGGAGGGAGAACCGTCAGACACTTATAAAACCAGCAGGCCGGGCGCGGTGGCTCACGCCTGCAATCCCAGCACTTTGGGAGGCCGAGGCGGGCGGATCACCTGAGGTCGGGAGTTCAAGACCAGCCTGGCCAACACGGGGAAACCTCATCTCTACGAAAAGTACAAAAATTAGCCGGGCGTGGTGGTGCACGTCTGTCATCTCAACTACTCGAGAGGCTGAGGCAGGAGAATCGCTTGAACCTGGGAGGCGGAGGTTGCGGTAAGCTGAGATCGCGCCACGGCACTCCAGCCTGGGCAAAAAGAGCGAAATTCTGTCTCTAAATAAATAAATAAATAAATAAAAATACGAAAACAAAACTAGCCGGGCGAGGTGGCAGGTGCCTGTGGTTCCAGCTACTCGGGAGGCTGAGGCAGGAGAATGGTGTGAACCCTGGAGGTGGACGCTGCGGTGAGCTGAGATCACAGCACTGCACTCCAGTCTGGGTGATGGAGCGACACTCCATCTCAAAAAACTAAAATAACAACAACGACAACAAAATAAAATAAAATAAAATAAAATAAAATAAAATAAAATAAAATAAAAAGGGGCCCCAGAGAGCTCCTTTACCCCCTCCACCATGTCAGACACGGCAAGAAGGCGCCATCTATGGACCAGGAAGCCACTGGTTCATAGACCACCAGACGCTGACTCTGCCACGTCTTCACCTCGGACTTCCAGCCTCTAGAACCATGAGATATAACTGCCTGCTGTTGATAAAGCCCTCAGGCTATGGTATTTCATGATAGCAACATAGAAGAACCAAGACACTGTCCTGAAACATGAAGGTTCCAGCCCCAGCAAATGAGGGAATGGGAAGAATAATCCACTTGCAGGGAGGGTCAGGGTTGAAGCTGACGCTACCAGGGCCCTCTTGAGTTGGTGTTCGGGGCCAGATGCAATACGTAGAGAATGTGTATGGGGAAAACAGAGATGGTCACGCTTTCTCATCCATGCCATAAAGACCCGGACACTGGAGCAGTCCTGGGACCCAGTGCCTGGCAAACATACTTCACAATGACTTTCACAGGAACCCTGTCCCTGGGAGGCATGGACACCAGAACCCTGCCGGGGCTGTGTAAACACCGCCTTTCCCTTCTCGTGAGGCTTTTCTGAGTAACCCGGTTGTCTCCCCGCCTGTCTGCAGCCCTGGGTAGGTCCGTTGTTGACTGCAAAGGTGGTACGGGAAGAGGAAGGACCACACCCTCCAACTTTCTGCATCGCCAACCCTATCTGATCCTCCTCATCTAGGGGTGCTGTTTTTCTGCAGAGGTTGGCACTAAAATCTTTGAAGACAACAAAACAAAACAAAAAACCCAAAGTACTGGCTACAGGAGGCCCAGGCTACCAATTTCACTCCCTTATAGACTCGGTTCTGGGGTCTTGATTAAGCGTCCCTGTGACCTGCAACTCAGGAGGAAAACATTTTATGGTTGTTTCTTCTTGTTAAATTAAATGTATCAAGAGGCAGAACGATGCACACATGGGAGTGGATATGCAGGATAAATCCATGCAATGGAATACTACACAGCCATGCAATGGAATACTATGCAGCCATGAAAAAGGAATGAGGTTCTGGCACAGGCTACCGCATGGATGAACTTTGAGGGCATCACGCTCAGTGAGAGAAGCCAGACACACAAGGCCACACTTTGTAGAAGTCCAGGCAAGCATCCCTGTGACCTGCAACTCAGGAAGAAAACACTTGATGATTGTTTATTGTTTTTAAATTAAATCTATCAAGAGGCAGAACAACTTAGGAATATACATAGCAGCACACAATAGCGGAAAGGTGGAATCAACTCAAATATCTATGCACATGGGAGTGGATATGCAGGACAAATCCATGCAATGGAATACTACACAGCCATGAAAATGGAATACTATGCAGCCATGAAAAAGGAATGAGGTTCTGGCATGGGCTACCGCATGGATGAACCTTGAGGACATCACACTCAGTGAGAGAAGCCAGACACAGAAGGCCACACTTTGTAGAATTCCAGGCAAGCATCCCTGTGACCTGCGACTCAGGAGGAAAACACTTGATGGTTGTTTATTGTTTTTAAATTAAATCTATCAAGAGGCAGAACCACTTAGGAATATGCATAGCAGCACACAATAGCGGAAAGGTGGAAACAACTCAAATATCTATGCACATAGGAGTGGATATGCAGGATAAATCCCTGCAATGGAATACTACACAGCCATGCAATGGAATACTATGCAGCCATGAAAACGGGATGCTATACAGCCTTGAAAAAGGAATGACACAGGCTGCCGCATGGATGAATCTTGAGGACATCACGCTCAGTGAGAGAAGCCAGACACAGAAGGACACACTTTGTAAGATTCCATTTCTATGAAATGTCCAGAAGAGGCAGGTCCATACAAATAGAGAGTAGATTTGTGGTTGTGAGGGACTGGGGAGCAGGGATTGGGAATTCATGCTTAATGGGTACAGAGAGTCCTTTTAGATGAGGAGAATGTGTGGAAGCACAGACAGCAGTGACGATTGTGCAGTCTTGTCAATGTGCTCAATGGCACTGAATCACATCATTTAAAATGGTTAGTTTTGGCCGGGCGCGGTGGCTCACGCCTGTCATCCCAGCACTTTGGGAGGCCGAGGCGGGCGGATCACGAGGTCAGGAGATCGAGACCATCCTGGCTAACACGGTGAAACCCCGTCTCTACTAAAAATTTAAAAAAGTAGCCACGCATGGTGATGGGTGCCTGTAATCCCAGCTACTCGGGAGGCTGAGGCAGGACAATGGCGTGAACCTGGGAGGCAGAGGTTGCAGTGAGCCGAGATCGTGCCACTGTACTCCAGCCTGGGCAACAGAGTGAGACTCCGTCTCAAATAAAAAAATAATAAATAAAATAAAATAAAGTGAAATAAATGGTTAATTTTATGTTCTGTGAATTTTACCAAAAGAAAAAAAAATGGTAGGGCATGGTGGCTCACATCTGTCATCTCAGAAGTTTAGAAGGTTTAGGTGGGAAAACTGAGCCCAGGAGTTTGAGACCACACTGGGCAATGTAGCCAGACCCCATCTCTACAAAAAAAATTTTTTTAAAAATAAGCCAGGCGTCAGGCCTGCAATCTCAGTACTTTGGGAGGCCGAGGCGGGCAGATCACAAGATCAGGAGATCGAGACCATCCTGGCTAAGGTGAAACCCTGTCTCTACTAAAAATACAAAAAATTAGACGGGCATGGTCATGGGCGCCTGTAGTCCCAGCTACAACCTCACTGCAACCTCAGTCTCCTAGGTTCAAGCAATTCTTCCGCCTCAGCCTCCCAAGTAGCTAGGATTACAGGCATGCACCACCACGCCCTGCTAATTTTGTATTTTTAAAATAGATGGGGTTTTTGATGTGTTGATCAGGCTGGTCTTGAACTCCTGACCTCAAGTGATCCCTTCTCTCGGCCTCTCAAAGTGCAGGGATTCCAGGCCCACCGGCCGGCCGGACATGATCTGTTTGTGTGTTTGTGGTGAGAATACTTAACATCCACTGTCTTCAAGACTTTTTTTTTTTTTTTTTGAGATGGAGTCTCACTCTGTTGCCCAGGCTGGAGTGCAGTGGCACGATCTCGGTTCACTGCAAGCTCCACCTCTGGGGTTCACACCATTCTGTGAGTAGCTGGGACTACAGGCACCTGCCACCATGCCCGGCTAATTTTTTGTATTTTTATTTTTGTACAGACGGGGTTTCACCGTATGAGCCAGGATGGACTCGATCTCCTGACCTCGTGATCTGCCTGCCTCGGCCTCCCAAAGTGCTGGGATTACAGGCATGAGCCACCGCGCCCGGTCTGTCTTCGAGATTTTTAAGTACACGATTCAATGTTATTCATTATAGTCACTGTGTT